>NW_027286886.1:910000-952500 GCF_022747635.1 Hetaerina americana
TTTCTCAAGATTACATGTACGAAGTTACCCTAATGATAGACTAAACACCTTGACACAGGCTGGTGTTCTGAGGACCCCTACAGCTGTGGGAGGGTCATTTGAGTGATGCTGTTACTTTAAAAACACTATGGAGGAAGGCAACCAGAAGTACCTTAATTATTTATCCCAAGACTAATAATGAACACTAAAATGTTAATAAGTCCTGGCAACTAAAGGAATGTCATGCCTGGCAGCAGGAGAGACAAGGCCTATTTAGCCGTCAACTCACAAAATCCTTGCAAAGTGAAATTGACAAGAGCAACAGAGAAAGAGACATGGAAGAGGGCTGAACTAGGGCTGAATTGAAATGTTCGGAATATTTTGAAAATCCAAGAAATAGTAAAATATATAGCAGGAGATGGAGAGATGAAATATAGATATTTTAGGTCTGTACAAGGTGAGATGAAGAATAATAGAGATTACAGGACTGATAGTTATAGAGTAATATACAGCAGAGGGGCAGAGAGCCAGTGAGGGTGGGCAATAATAATGATCAAATAGGCAGGGAGAGGATAGTAAACATAGAGCAAGCGACTGATAGAATATTATCGGTATAAGCAAAAGCTGAGGCAACGAACTAGGTCATTGCTCAGATCTACATGCCACCAAGCAATAGGGAGGAAGAATCAACAGGAGGAAATAATTGTGTTCCTGGAGGGAAGCATTTCATGGTGTGAGGGAATAGAATGCGATGGTACGCAAAGGAAGAGATGGTGGGGACTACAGATTAGGAATGAAAAATGACAGAGGGAGAAAGCAATAGTTTTTTGGAAGATATAATCATAATTAACAATTGGTTCAAAAACCACAATATGAGTAGATATACATGGAAAATTTCCCCAGATTCAGAAATATATCAATTAGACTATATCACAGTTAGGAGCAAATTTAGGAACAGCGTGATCAATTTGGTTTCCCTGGAGTGGATGTGAAGATTATAATTCAGTAATAATTGAGTGTAATATCAAATTCTGATAGATAAAACAGAGAAGACAGAAAGAAATTCAAAGAAGCCTTAAATTAAATGATAAGAAAGTAATATCGGCAAGCTTTAGAGATAGTTTAGAGATGAGTGAACACAGGGAGCTAGCTGCCATAGAATCAAAATGGGAGCATTTCAAAAGAGGGAAATAGAAAACCGTAAAAAAACTGAAGGATAGTTAAATAGAAAAGGAAACCATGGATTGCAGACGAGGTGATTAGACAAATATACAAGGGAATGAAATGGAAGATGATAAACATGGAGTTAGTTAGAAGGAAGTATAAGTTAAATATGAGGGTAGTTTGAAAGGTTCTCAGAATCACCACCAGATTTCAGCACTAGCACAACGAGTTTCCCATGTAGTAATAGCTAATCCTTATTCAGTAAAAACATAACGTATCAGTGCTCTGGGAAGAGATCTGTGGTGCAGATGCCCCTCTGTTCTTGTTCCTGTGTAGTGATTTGTGAAGATGGAAAACATTGAGATTCCAGCAGTGTTTAAATACTTCGTACAGGAAGGTATGAAAGCAGAGGAAATTAATGCCAACTTTCCAAACACTCTGGCGGACGCTGCTCCTTCATATTCAACTGTTGCCAAGTGAACAAGCAAGTTTAAGTTTGGTTGGAACAGCTTAGATAATGATCTGCTCAATAGTCAGCCAAAATGTGCCACTACCCCACAAATTATTACAAAAAAGCATAAAATGGTCATGGAGGATCACCAATTTAAAGTGCGACAAATAGCTAAAGCTGTAGGATGTCATCAGAATGGGCATATCACATTTTAACAGTGGAATTGGAGACGAGAAAATTATCTGCAAGATGGGTCTCTTGAGGCATGATCTTAGATGCATTAGAATGGAAATTCTTTTGAAAAAATATTTGACCAGTTTTTAGAGCAATCAACAAGTTTTCTGCAACAGTTTTCGACCACAGATGAAACTTGGGTCCACTACTATACCCCAGAGACAAAACAGCTGTCAAAGCAGTGGAAACATGCTGATTCACCACCACCAAAGAAAGCAAAGGCAATTCAGTTGGCTGGAAAGGTGATGGCTTCAGTTTTCTGGCATGCGAAAGGGATCTTGCCGATGGATTATCTTTCCATTGGTCAAACAATTACTGGACTATGCTACACTAACCTCCTTGACCAACCACAGCAAAAGATACTTGAAAAAAGGCCAGGTTTGGCAAGAAAAAGTCATCTTTCATTAAGACAAAACACGTCTGCACACAAGTGTCACTGCCTTGGGAAAAATACATGAACTAAGATACACATTGTTAACACACCCATTATTCCCCTGATTTGGCTCCATCAGATTTCTATCTCTCCCCCAATCTCAAAATTTTCTTCTGTGGACAAAGATTCTCTTCAAACAAAGAACTAACACGTGAAGTGGACAGGTGTTTTGCTGGCTTGAAAGATTATTTTTTAAGATGGGATCAAGACATTGGAACATCACTGGACCAAGTGCATTAGTGTACAGGGAGACAACTTACATTGAAAAATAAAAAAGGTTCACTGAGGTAAGTTGTTTATTTCTATTCCATTCCAAGAACTTTTTAAGTTACCCTCATAATTAACAAATAGAGCAAAAGAAGCATGGAGGAAGACGCATTGCCAGGATATAGAATGCTAACAAAGGAAGGGTGAAATTGGTGCACTGAATAGAAAGGTGAAAGATGTATCAGGAAGTAAGAAGGGAAAATCTGTGCAAACATGCTAAGACACAGAAATATCATTACTTGAACCAGGGAAGATTCAAGAGAAATGGAAGGAATATATACAGGTAGAAGAACTATATGGTAAAGACATTAGGTCAGGAAGCTAAGATATACGTTGCTTGTTCAATAACTCCTTGGAAAATCCAATAAACGTCACAAGTTTCAGCTATATCCATCAAGTGATTTCATTTTCATAATCAATTGAAGCAATAAACTTTTGTCTATTTAGAAAAATAAAAAAAATGAGTTTCATGCAGTGATTAAACACTTTTTTTCAAAAGGATAAACACCAAAGGAGATCAAAGCTAAGTTGGCTGAAGGTCCTGGCACATCTGCTCCTGTATTTGAGACTGTTTACAATTGAGTAAATGGGTTTCAATACAGCCGTGCATCCACAAATGATGAACGTCATTCAGGACGTCCAGTGGAAGTGGCTTTCTCCAAAATGATTATGAAAATCCATCATATGATTTTGAGCGTCCAAGGAATCAAAGCTTGCAAAAGAGTTGAGGTTACATGTATATCACAAGGTACAACGTTTAAAATTTTGCATGAAAAATTGTGTGCGAAGAAATGTTGGTAAGATGGGCTCCGCGTTTGCTCACAGCAGAGAATAAATGCAATCATGAATTCAATTTGGATGCTGGTTTGGCGCATTTCCATCACAATCCTGAGGAGTGCTTGCATTAATACATATCTGTGGATGAAATATTGATACACCTTGTGTATTACAGTCAAGAGACAAATGAACAGTTGAAACCATGGGTTTCTAAAGTCAATTCAGCTCCAAAGAAGACGAAGATGGTGTGATTGGCTGACAAAGCGAGGGCCAGGGATTTTTGGGATGCAATCGGAACCATCTACATTGAATACTCACGAAAAGAACAAATAATAAATGGAGAGTATTATACGTTGTTACTGCACTCGTTGAGAAATTAAATCTAGAAAAAACATCCTCATTTGGCAAAGAAGAAATTCTCTTCCAGCAAGACAATGACAGTTCCCGAGGTAAAAATAATGGCATTAAAATTCAAATTACAATTACACATCAATTGCATTCACCCTATTTAGCTCCAAGGGGTTTATATACTTATCACTTTCAGGCTCCACTTCGTGGAATTATTTGATATACTAATTAAATGAGTTTGTAATTTTCAACGGACTTTTCAAGTCTAAAGAAAATTACACTCATTTAATATGGACCTAGAGATTTACTTTATTTACAAACTTTAAAAATATGGCTTGGGGAAAACAATTCATGTCAAATGAGGTCCTCACCACATTAGATGCCTATCTTGAGGACTCTCCTCTACTCTTTAGAGAGCTTAAAAAATCTACTCTTTAGAGAGCTTAAAAAAACTGGAGAACCGCTGGGAAAAGTGCAGTGAGATAAAAGGAGATGTCGCAAAATAAAAAAATGTACCCAAAATAATGTTTCTTTAATTTTTCTCAAGGATGTTGAACGACAAATGCATAAAGAGAATATGACATAGATAGATGAGAATTGCTTAAGTTCAGGCATACTGGAAGGCAAGAAAGTGAGGGCATTAAGGGAATTGAAAAATCAGTCAGTGCTGAGGAAGCAGAAAACACTCCCACAGAACTACTTCAAGGTCTAGGCAAAATGGGAGGAGTTTTTTTGGACTAATTCGTAGCAATTTTGACAAGAGGAATTAGTCTGGGAGATTTCATGAGATCAGTCTTAATTCCTATTACAAAAGAGAAAAAGGCAGGCATAGGTGAAGAATAAAGAACAATAAGTTTGATTTTGCAAACAGCTAAAGAGATACTGACGATCTCCAATGAGAGGATGGTGAGCAAGGCAAATGATAATGATAGGTTTGGGTTTAGGAAGGGCGCACATGAGGCCATAAAAGTAAAGAGGTCATTAATAAAGAGGCACATTAAATACAATCTGGATTTATTTTTCTGTTTGATAGATGATTAGTAGGCATTTGATAGGAATGAATTGGGAAAACTTGATAAATATATTGCAGGAAATAGTAGTCGTATTTGGAGGGATAAGAGACTTATCTGCAACCTGTACAAGACTTAAGACTGCTCCAGTGCAAGTAGTGGAAGGAGAGTTGGGATGAGCAGTATAAGGAAGATGGGTAAGAGAGGGATGTCCAGCATCACCTCTGTTGTACAACATGTATTTGGAGGACATTGTTTAAGAGGCATAATTTGAATTGTAGATAGTAATTAAAGCAGGTGGTGAATTCATAAAATCAATTAGGTTTAAAAATGATCAAGCTTGATTTTACCAGGCAACCAAGGGAATGCAAGTATTGGTGACCACATTGGAAAGCCAGTGAATCAATGCAATTAACTCTTCATTTGTTTTCCTTCCGGTCTATTTTGTTTTCTCCTTGGTACTACACACCCACAACCCCAAAGCCCTCCAATTTATGGTTATCCAATAGCCTCAATAACTAAGTTTCAAAGCCATAAAAAGTATGTTACATATAAATGTTTTCACCTAACTTTTTTTACATCTTAACTCAATTCCCATAACTCCTTTCTCTTTAGTACAATTTTCTCTAAAGGTACAAATCTTTTCTTAATGTCTTCAGTACTTGGTTACTTTTTATCAAAAACAAATCATAAATAGGTGAAGTGATTTACCTGTTCCATGTTTTACCCTTCAACATAAATCTTTAACTAATCCTTCATATTTTTGAGCCATTTCATTCATTTAATAATCATTGATTCTTAGCCCATACCTAAAACACTGGTCCTGTAATCCACTATCACAATGATGACAATCCATTGGCTGACTGGCTTTAAAAAGCTTGATTGGTTCCCCACTTGCTTTCATCCCAACATCTTCCCACATCCCATTCCTTTCTTCTCCCCCAATTTGTTTGCCCACATACACTCCCTTCCCCAATTATCTTGCAGAAATTGCTAATTTGAAAGTAAAAAATATTCTTCATAATTCTACTCACTCGGGTTACAAACAGTAAGATTTCTCCTCAGATATTCCTGAATATTTCTGGCACAATCTTCTTTTAGTGATGACGAAACAAGAGATGACAAGATCCAATCAAGTAAACGTCCTGCCATATGCACCTCACCTTCTCCTTGGACAGACAGGAGCAATTTCCTAGAAAGATATCATGAAGGTTTTAAGTAGATTCAATTTTCGGAGTTCACTTGTCACAAAATATGCCATGCTCCCCAATGGCAGCTAACTCCAAAGGCAGAAGGATTAACTATATAATTACAATTAGGGAGAGGAAGTATGACTGCTGGAGTAATCTGACAAGTAAAGCTGAAGATTTGGGCTGAGGCACAGCAAATCATTGCTGCAGTATTGTCGCGTAAGGGTAGGAAAGGAAATCTCATTTATTGACTGAATGGTGTGCTCATTGAATAAGTTAATTCTTAGACTACAATCAATCCGATTGAGGTAAACAAATGAAGAAGAAGAGTCAGACCCACCACTTCCCATTCAATGACTCACAAGTGAGTTCCACTGCCATGAGGTCCTCATCACAGATAGGATGCCCTTTAGCCGTTAAGTAACAACCAATGGCAATCTGAGTTTCAATGACCAAGAGATATGACTCAATATCATTAAGGCCAGGTTTTTTTATGTCTTGCTTAATCCAATTGTTGGTTAATGTGCATGTTAACTTAACATAGAGATTATCAACAAATCCAATTCTATAAACAAATAAGATTGCTCACTAGTGAGTGTAAAATGTTTAACCACAGCAGCACCATCTGTCAGTCATTCAGCAGTTTAACAGTTGGTTTTTAACTTTACCAGCAATCATAAAACTGACTTTTGGTCTTAACTAGCCTGAATAACATAATATCATAAACAACTAGATCACTACGTCATCAAGATGCATGCTTAAATAACAGAAGCCAATTACTATCTGATCTCTAATTTACACTGAAGGCTCACTACATCTAACCTAACAAGAATAAAAAAATACATTATGGTAGAACTCGGAATGAAAACCTTCTTTTATGCAGGATTTTCAGACAGAACCTTTAAAATTGAAATCATTGTTAATAAAAATTCAGAGGAGAAATAATGGTTTCAGTCCCAGTTTCATCCTTCCAAAGGGCAAGGCTTGAAACCTGTAATTCAGTTTAGAGTTCACTTGATATGTTCAATATATCCCACATAAAGTTTATGGCAATGAATTCTAATTTGGTTCACATATTTCATAAAGCAGTCAGAAAAGTAATCCATGAATCTAAAAAACAATTCATAAATTTAGTGAGCCACAAAAATGTTCATTGAAAGTTGCAACAATGCAATACATTAAAATTTTCAAATATACAAATAACAATAATAAAATTTGTACTTGATGTATTCTTCAAGTAGATTCAATACAAATGAAGGCCTTATTTTAATTTGTACCCTTAACATGATAAGACAAGATTTTATACTCACGTTATCAGGGTCATTGAGAGAGCATCATCATCTTCTTCATTAAAATTTATTAACATATTAATGAGGATATCTTCCACTCCACAATCAAGAATTTCAGATAATTTCTTCAACTGTAATAGAAGGTCACTCGCTGACATATTTGCATAGCTCTGACCTGCAAAGGTTTCATATAAGTTTTAATCCATTAGATTTTAAAGCTCATTAACAAGGCCACAGAGGGCATTCCCGGCAAAATCAACCAAGCTCACCAATGCATTTTAGCCTCTAGACAAAATCAGAATTAAGATAAAATGGGTGGAGAAAGTGATGCCTAATTTTTCAATTTTTTTGCATCATTTTACAGTTGTAGTGGACAAAAGATGGCAAAAATTACTAAGCAGAATAATTTCCAACAACTTTTACTTTTAACCTTCCTTAAGTAAGAAAGCTGCTCTCAATCTCATTTTAAAACCCTTGATGGGCTTGAATCTAACATTATAGGATTAGGAATATCCAATTATAATAAAAAGGTCATAAAAATACTGTTTAAGCCTTCCATACCTCAATGTGCATTGGAAATAAATGAAAATGCATTGTAGTTAGTGCACATACTGTTTTAAAATTTGGTTTTTATGTCATCCAAATTAGGTTCCATTTTGAAATGTTTAAGATATTCTGAAAAAGTTATGTAAACAAAATGTGTTTTTGGCAGATTAAAAAATACTTCACTTTGAAGTTTCCTAAAAAAATTATCTTCTATGACCTTGTAAATTTAACCCCTCCCCCTGGGCTACAATTTTGATGTGGTGAAGGAAGGGTCTGTGAATTCCAATGGCCCCCAGAGATGTGCTGGCGAGAGCAATGATAATAAATCTAGGTAGAGTTGCCCATGTCAGATATATCAAAGGGTAGGAGCCAGAAAAAGGGTAGTCTGTGCACCATTTGTTCATCAGTAAGACAGCTAGTAGTGTTGGGGGTTTATAGGGAGCGTCGACAGCTACAGTCATTTTGCACCACTGTCAAAATGATTAGAACCTCAGTTCCATTTTATTAATAACTAAATAAGTAAATAAATACACGAATAAATAAGTAAATAAATAAATAGATAATTGTTAAAATCAAAAACCATTTAAATTATGAGATCCAAACTAAAGCTGCCTCATTAAACCAGTTACCCTTAAAAAAGTTAAGACTCGATTTATAAAGCCAGAGTCATCCCCTAAAATATTACTTAAATCTCCCCTTATATTAAGCCTTTCTCTGGCCCTTTGGTAATTGCTGCATTGAGTCAGGATATTTTTTATCGTCAGGGGTTGGTCCAACTCATTACAGCGATACTGTTCTTTTACCTCCGTGAAGAGGTACGAGTGAGTGAGGGCAGAGTGCCCTATCCTCAGGCTCGTGATCATGATCTCTTCCTTCCAAATATTCCGGAAGGAAGAGGGCCCATGCTGAAACGACCGATTTTATGACCCTAAGTTTATTGTTTTACAAGGACCACCAAGCTTCCTTCCACTGGTTCAGGACCAAATTCCACAAGGCAGCCTTTACGTCCTTCACAGGAACCAAGGTGGAGTCGGTCTCAGGATTGCCCAGGGCTTCCTTTGCTGCTTTGTCAGCTTTTTCATTGCCTGTTATTCCAACATGACCAGGAGTCCATATAAAAGATACCCTGTTCCCCTTTCTCTGAAGGGACAAGAGGGTATAATGGATGTCTTGAACTATTGGGTGCATAGGTGCAAAGACTGATATTGATTTTTGGGCGTTCAACGAGTCCGAACAGATGAGGAAAGAGCCATTGTTTTCTTTTATTTCTCTTAGGGCTGTCCTTATGGCTGACAGTTTGGCAGTGTATACACAGCAAAATGTGTGAAGTTTTTTTCCCCACGACTCCATGGTAGTGGGACACGACCGCATAGGCATATGCTGATTCTGACTTCAACCCATCGGTGTAGACAGGGACAAAGTCAGAGTGCAAGCCGAGGATGGCACTGAAGAGTCGCTGGAATTCCGACTCTGTCATCTTTGCTTTGCAGTGCACATGAGAGATGGACTTAATATCCAGCTTTGGTGTTAACCAGGGTGGATATTTAGCGTAGGAGATGGGGTATATTTGAGGAAAGGTAAAATTAACCTCATGAATTATATCATTAAAACGAATGGCAAGGGGCCTAGTTGCCCTTCTCCGCCTGTTAAAAAGTCTTAAAACCATTGGTTAAAAACAATGTTTTCACAAGGGTGGTTGGTCTCGGATAAAACTTTACAGGCATAATTGCCCATCAAAATCGTCCTGCGGGTTGCCAATGGAGGCTCTCATGTGTCAGCAAGTAGGCTTGGGACTGGGCTGGTTCTAAATGCCCCAGTGGCCAACCGTGTCCCGGCATAGTGGACACATGAAAGTGGTCTCAAGTAAGATTCTCGACCTGACGAATATATTATGGAACCGTAGTCCAGTTTTGAACAGACCAAGCCTCAGTACAATAAAAGCATGGTAGTGCGGTCTGCTCCCCATGTGGAGTGAGTTAAATCTTTAAAACGTTGAGGGTTTCGCGACACCTCTCGCGTAATACGCTAATATACTCCCACCAGCTCAGCTTTTTGTCCAGGGTCATGCCGAGAAACCGGACAGACTCCACAAATGGGAGATTCCTACCCAGCAGGCTTATAGTCGGGGTAACGTGGGGTCTGCGAAGACGGTGAAAATGCACGCATTTCGTTTTCTCCATGAAGAAACGAAATCCGTTCCTTCGGGACCACTCTCCTAGTTTATTTAGGGCCACCTGAGCTTGCCTGGAGGCATTTCCTAATCACGCCGACCGGCAAAATATGGCTAGGTCGTCCACAAAGAGCGATGCCATCACCGGAGCATTCATGCATTCTATCACGTCGTTGATGGTGACAGCAAATAACGTCACGCTCAGCACGGATCCCTGAGCTACCCCGTTCTCTTGTATAAAGGATCGGGATAAGTGCTTGCCAGTACTTACTTTAAAAAATAAGTTTGTTAAAAAATTCCTGATAAATAGGGCCATATTGCCTCTAAATCCCCACTTGTGCAACATGTTAAGGATTTTCCATCGCCACACACTATCATAGGTCTTCTCCAAGTCGAAGAAGACTGCTACGACATGTTGACGTGAGAGAAAGGCTTCCTGGATAAGGTTGTCAGTGCGCACCAGATGGTCTGTTGTGGACCTCCCATGCTGAAAGCCGCACTGAGCGTCAGAGAGCAGGTGTGGTCTCTCCAAGCACCAAATGAGCCGTCGGTTTACCACCCTTTCCATCACTTTGCACAGGCAGCTGGTAAGAGATATGGGACGGTAGTTATTCGGGTGTTTTTGTTCTTGCGGTGTTTCAGAATTGGTATCACAACGGACTCTCGCCAGGAATTTGGAAAACTGCCCTCGGTCCACAATTGGTTGAGGGCATTTAGGACCTCCCCAATCACTGTTTCCAGAATATTCCGGAGAAAAGCATTGTGGATTTGGTCCGCACCTGGCGAGATGTTATGCGAGTCCTGGATTTCAGCTCCCAGGGCGCGAAGGGTACATTGCAATCTGCCGGTGTTGGACCTACACCGAAATTAAGAGGGACACTCTCGCATCACCTCTTTATGTTTACAGAGTCCGTGGCATAGCCCTCGTCACTGCTGTTGGCCGCGAACTGCCTGGCGAATATGTCGCTTATTTCAGCGGGTGAAGTAACCACTCAGCCAGCTATAAGCAATGGCGAGATTGCAAAAGAGCCCTTGGACCCGGAGATTTTCTTCACTTTGTCCCATACCTGAGCAAGTGGCGTACGATGGTTAATGGTAGAGACAAATTCTATCCAGGAAGCCCTCTTTGCCTCCTTAATGGCCTTTCGAGCTTGTGCTCGCAGGCGGTGGAATGATGCCAGATTTGTTGCCGTGGGGTATTTTTTAAAAATATTTAACAACTTTTTCCTCATCTGGATAGCCCTGTCGCATTCCCCATTCCACCAAGGGACAGGTGCTTGATCAAGGTTCCCGGATGTAAGGGGGACACTTTTGGTAGCTGCCGCCAGGAACGTCAAAGTTAATGTCTTGACGTTGTGCAATGCGTCAAAACTTGCATTGTGTTTTTATGTAAAGATACGCTTGAATAGCATCAAGTCGGCACAGCTTATATGCCAGTTTTCCGGGGGTTCAGAAATGTTGAGAGAATTGCCTTCTTTTGCGATTAGAAGAGGAAAGTGGTCACTCCCACAGAGATCGTTGTGGACGGACATGTTAAGCTTTGGGGCTAGACTCCTCGAGCATACAGAGAGATCTATTGCTGAGAATTCCCCATTAAAGCTGTTAAAGTGAGTTTTTTCACCACTATTTAATAAAAACAGGTTAAAGTCCTCAATAAAGTTGGATAAGATTCGTCCTCTCCTATTACTTGTGGTTTCTGGCCCCCCCCCCCCAGAGAGGAACATGGGCATTAAAATCTCCCATAAAAATGAATGGCTGTGGAAGCTGGCGGACAAGGGCTTCAAGATTCAGGCGAGTCACCGGTGCACCCTCTGGCAGATACACTTCACATAACGTTATCCTCTCAGGGGTTTTGCACTGCGACAGCACTGCTTGAAATGGAGAGTTCAGTTGCACCCGGGAGGTGTTAAGGGCCTCATGAGTCGCAACTGCTACTCCACCTTGAGTTCGTTGACCACTCGTGTCATCCGTTCTAAAAACAGTGTACCCCTTTATAAAACCCTTGTCTTCAGCCTTAAAATGTGTCTCATGCAGACCAATGCAAGAGAGTTTAAAATCATGGATTAAAACGGCCAGCTCCTCCTTGTGCTGATAAAAACCATTGCAGTTCCACTGGAATATAAAAGACATTAAAAGTGTAAAATTAAAATAAATAAATAAATAGGTCTATTAAAAGGTGGTGAGATGGCCAACTGTTTTGTGCTTATCGCTTGAAGAGATGTTTCCTCCTCCAATCGCTTGCAAAGACCTCAGTATCCGAGATACTGTGGCCCTCTTCCATGGCTTTGCTGGAGGTGTAGGGGAAGGTGTCTTCTCACACCCTTTCGGCGTGTTCCCTTGGTAGTTTTTAGTGGGCTCTTCTTTGAAGGGCCCAACGGAGTAGGTGGCTTGTTGTCCACCTTACTCTTTGTCTCTTTCGTGCTCTTGGGTTTGGGCACTCGCGTGTCTGTAGCGATGTCTTTTGAGACCACCGTTTGCCAGGCGATGGAACACTGTAGCAATTGCATGGTCACAATGGAAGCAAAGGACCGGGAGAAAGTTGGGGCGATTAGTGCCCTGTATTTTCTCCTCGCTTCCGCATATGGAATTTTTTCCAACATTTTTATCTCCATGACCTTCCTTTCTTCTTTCATCTTCGGACAATCACGAGAGTACACTGGGTGTGTACCCTCATAAATGACGCAAAGAAGTTCTTAAGAGCACTCTTTATCCTTGTGCGCATCTTTGCCACAGTGTGGGCCCTCGCAGCGCGACGCGACATGGCCGAACCATTGACATTTGAAACAACACATGGGGGAATGAATGGTCTCAGTGGGACAGGGATGGGACCAACGAACACCTTGCTGGGTAGTCTGTCGCACGCAAACGTCAAGATCACAGAGGTGCTGTTTATGTTTTCTCCATTGCGCCTCGTGGTGAGTGAACAACAATCCCTGAGAGAACATTTCTGTCTTGATTTCGTCGACATCCACGTAGAGGTCATAATGACTAATGACTTCCCAACAGGTGTTAAGAGTATGGTGCACCTCCACCTTTATCGGAATGTCATGGAGCATTCCCATTGCTAATAGTTTTTTGCTCTGTTTTTCGTTTAAGGTCTCTATGAGCAGTGTACCATCCCTAAGTTTCTTCACCCTCTGGGGGTCTCCAGGTATGAACAGCGATAAAACTCTTCGTATCAGGAAAGGAGAAACCTTTTTCAAGGTCTCACCTTTTTTTACACAAGACATTATCAGGTAACGCTTACATGCGCCAACACACTTACCTCCCCTGCCCGTGTCCAGACGGGATCTATTGGGTGGTGGAAAAGATTTTTCCTCCATAATACGAGGGTCATCCGGAAAGTAGTACCCGTTCGTGAAATAAAGACACAAAAGTAAATATTAACAAACATAAAAAATTTTATTTGAAAGAGGATACTTTAAACTACTTCTCAACATAATCTCCAAGCAAATTAAGGCATTTGTCATAACGTGTGACAAGTTTCTGTATTCCTGCTGCATAGTCCTTCGCCGCCAGCTCATTGAGATACAGGGTCACTCCTTCTTTAAGTTCTTCATCGCTGTCAAATCTTTTTCCTGCCAAAAAGTCTTTAAGCTTTGTAAAGAGATGAAAATCTGAAGGGGCCAAGTCCGGGCTATACGGTGGATGGCCGATCGTTCCTCACGAATTCGTCAACTGAGCTCACCAGTTGGTCTGTAATGACAGACGGTCTCCCCGAACGCTCATCGTCGTGTGTGTTCCCCCTCCCCATGTTGAAGTTGCGACACCACCGCCGAACAGACGACTCGTCCATTACATTGTCTCCATACACCTCCTTTAATTGGCGATGAATATCACATGGGCGAACGTTTCTTGCATTGAGGAATTTAATCACTGCCCTCACTTCACAACTGGCGGCGTTCTCAATTTTTTTAAACATTGTAAACAATCACAGAAACAACACAGGCAATGCTAGCGTCACGCAACTTGGCTCAGAGAAGGCAGACAAGCCACTGAAGCTATCTGACCTCGTCCAGCGGCTACTCGCGTCGTCAGCACTTCATGCGGCACGAACGGGTACTACTTTCCGGATGACCCTCGTAATACATAATTCGTTCCTCAGCCTCCCCACCCACCACGGAGCAACACATTCGGGACGCCGCTCTGCAGAACCGGAGCGGTCGCCAGGGCTAACTCAAGTGATATAGCACTTCAGAAGTGGTTGTCTGTTTCGACCCCCACAACCTTGACACTCGCCACCGGAGCGAAAATGCAACGGAAGCTGATTGACCGGGAGTGGCTAGCTCCCGGCCTCCTGTTTATGCAAAATCCGGGGCCGAAGAGGGATATCGCTCTCCGGTCCATACAGGGCATCCAAAACCCTGCTGGGAACCAGAAAGATCACCCTCAAGGACCCCCTTCTCTCCCTTACGGGTCTCGAGGCACGGCAAACACCTGGGTGGATCGCAGGCCAGATGGTATGGCCGCTTACAGACAGTGGATCCACAGCACTCTCCAGACACATCCCTTGCTGGCTTTTAGTCGCCTCTTATGACAAGCAGGGATACTGCGGGAGTATTCTCTATCCCCCTACACGCGGGGGTGAGTAAGACAGCTACAAAAGCATCTGACCCCAGTGGGGTAGGCAAATAAATGTGATGCACCAAGTTAAAAGCACTATTGAGAGAGGCAATGGGACATTACCTCAATTATTTATGCATGTATTATGATAAATATGGACAAAAACAAAGAGATAGTGAATCATGGCAACTACAGGAAGTAACCGACTGTGCTGGATGCTGTCGTTGGTATTGGGAGAAGCTAGGCCTCCACAATCATCATCATATGAAATCCTGTAAAACTGAATTGAAAGCAGAGGAAAATAAAATCCAGAAAAGGACTGCAAAGGCTAAGATAGTGACATGAAAAGTTGGGATGATGACAGGGAAACAAGAAAATATCAAGAGGAACTGGAGAAATGTGAATATTATTTAGATTGGTGATGTCATTTTTTAAATAAATATTTTTTTGGTTGATTGGGGTGTCTAAAATGTCTCTTTAGTGACAATGTGGAAAATGTATAATTAGCCCCATCGTACTACAGTAGGAGAGATCATGTAAATAAAATTAGAAAGAATACATGTAGAACAAATAAGTTTAAGATACCATTTTTCCCATGAATGAAAGGGGATCAAAATAACATTGCCCAACCATGCTAGGGCAGAAGTATTTTGTATCGAAAGTAGTCTGGAGCCTAATCACCCCTTGCCATACACCCTAGTGGCGGCTTAGATGATACTATGCAATAATGATGCCTACCTATTTTGTGTGTCTGCCTGGGTTGTTGCTTTTATGGGACAGGTTGTAAAAAGATGCCTGACATGCCAAAGTTTGCCAAGAATCAGCAAAAATCACCATGATTGTAGTTAAGTCATAAATTATCTGATTTCATAGAAGAAGTCGACAGATCTCAAATAATAAGACTGTGACTAGTGACTGGGTTAACAGGTACATATCCAAAGAAGCTTTCACCTGATATTTCACTGAATGCCGACATCCAAGCAGCACTCAAAGACAGTTGGAATTACTCTGTTTCCATGATGCAGTGAATTCACACTTAGTGATGAAGAAAAATGTTGGTTGAATGTGCGATGAGCTTCCACAGAAAGTATTTCTCATTTGAGAGAGCAAATTTGTGGTCATATCAATACCATCATTAGCTTGTTTTTAATTTTCTTGAAACTATGTATTTGCAGTCAATTTGGTAGATCAAACGATTGACTAAATGCAAGATGATCTGAACTCGAAAAATCAAACTCTGTCATGGTAATTTAAAAAAGCCCAAGCCACTGAAACACAAACCACTCACAGAAAGATGTCTGGAGATAAACCAATCCATGGAAATTCTTAGTGTCTGGCAAACCTGGCCACTCAGCCAACTTTTTAGTTACTGATTAAGAGAAACTAGTGGAGCTGAAGAAATTGGGAGAGGGACTAGCAATAGCAAGCACAGAATTGACAGGTGACAAAAAGCAACGAAAATTGCTCCTCATCCTAATAAAAACCAAGATATTTCTAAAGCACAGAACACGGGAAGAAAAAGGGGGAAAAATGACAAATAGTGACACAATGGAGAAATTTTTGCATTAAAGTAACTAGAAATGAAATAGTGATATGCTTCAAGCCCTGTTATATTGACGTGCCTTATATCATGTACATACACCACCCACCTGGTATTTTTGTATTGTGATCTCTGGGCAAATAAAAAGTAATAATAATAATAATGCATCCACATAAAAATCAACTTTAGCACGCAAGTGATGAGAAAAATGGGAAGGCTAAACTAAGAAAAACTTACTGGCAAATCTCGAGAGACTCTTGTTCAGCTGAGAAGCATTCTGCCAAACATCATCTACCACAGATTCAGAGTCTACATATTTCTGAAACAGACCAAAAATTGAGGAAATTCATTCAAATGATTCAATATGTACAGTACATTAACTAACAGAATAATATGTCCTTTTCATTAGTATAAAGACAAGGTAAATTAAAATATCAGAAAAAGAGAAAGGTCATACAAATAACAGTAACAAGAATGAGCACACATTACAAAGTGTACATGTAACCACATTCATTCTGACATATTACATCATTAATGAACATTTTGCACAACAAATTCTTTTAACATATATGCACATTAGAAGAGAGAGAACAAATGTATGGCATTGTAAGGCATATTAGTAATATTATCACTAATCTGAAATATAGGTAAATAATAAAAATAATTGCTAGGTACATACAAACATACGATATATGAAATAAGTGTTTTTGCATTGAGTGAAATGTTAATGCTTTGATATGAACAAATCTGAACATCTAATATGATTTTTTGCAAATTGTAATACATACTAGATTCTTTTCAAATATACTTTCATTATTTCAAAGATAGTATCATTGATATCTGGTGTGCAGGTTGCTGGCCATTTTCAACCATGAATACGTAGTTTTCCTTTCTATCAGCAAGAGGATTCTGCAGATGGAAAGGGAAACTACTACCACGTGGTTGAGAAGTACTAGCAACCAGCACATCAGATATCAATGAAATACCCTCAGAAATTAGAGAAAGTTCCATGAATAAAACTTTGCTATAGCTATAAATGTATAAATAAAAAATTTTAATAAGAATGGAGAGTTACAGGTGCACTAATGAAAAATGTAACTATATTTACATCAAAAGAGAAAAGTGAACAAAAATATGAAAACTTTAGAATAATTATCCCACCATCTTATGAATAAAAGATTATGAAACGAATAATCTACAAAGGAATACAGTAGACATTGGAAGAATACCTATATTTAGAGCAATTTGGTTCAGAGCAAGAAGTAGAGGAAAGAGAGAAACCATTCCTGGTCTCTGATTCATTGAAGAGAAAAGGACACAGAATAACCAAATTACCTTTATTGTATTTCTGTGCTAAATCCACTAAATGATTCTTTATTAATTTAAAATAGATTTTGTCATGCTTTGACATGTTCAGATGCACAGTCTTACAATACTCATGTTTCTATAGCACTGTGAAGAACTGGAGGAAAAAATAAAGTTTGGCTGGAAAATGGACTCAAGGTATTGGAAAAGTACTAAGGGCTAAGCATCAGACCTTTCCCAAACCCTAATAGCTCATCCTCTGGTCAAACTGTAACAGCCTCCTCCTGACAGTTCTTAATAATGCTATGGTTAACCCAAGTATTTTAAGACTGGGTACCTGAAGATGTTAAAACTTGATGAAACCCATTTAGTACTGGTAAATAATCCATAACCATTATGTGGATTTCAAATAGTTTTTTTTATTAATTCCATGATGGATAACTCCCACAAAATAAAACCTAACGCTATATTGGTGTACTGGTGTCCTAACACCCCCCGCCACACGCCCTTGCGGCGGCTTGTGGGGTATTAAGTAGATGTAGATGTATATTATCTGTTTTTGGCATTTGTTGATCTGGAGAAAGTTTTTCACATTATTAATTGGAATATGATGTTCAATACTCGAAAAGAAATTGTAAATAACCGAATATCAGGATAGAGATATTTACCACACAGAGTTGGAAGATAGCAGCACTAATACGGTGAAAGCTGAGAAAATGCTGAAATAATGAAAGAATTAAGGCTTAACTTTTGACTTTTAAGGTAAACTTTATAAATAGAATTAGCCAAACATGTTATGTCATTCATCTTGTAATGAATATTAGCATATAGCTGATGCAGTCTTCAGAGTTACTTGAAGTGGCTGATGGGAAATTCAAGGACTGTTGTCATGAATCGGCACTCTACCAGCAGCAGTCAAATGCTCTCATTTGGCTGTATTTCAATGGATGGGTACCTCCCTTATAAAAGCATGCAAAGTTTCATCACCTTAATTAATCCTAGGGCTGGTGTGCAGAATTCTCTAAAGGAAATAATTATTTATTCATAACTGAAGCATTGACAGAATACTAATAGCTTTCTTTGAATAAGGTGAAATTTTTGTGAGCACCAAAAATTTTTCACCAGCATTTTACCCTGTTTTTCCTCTGCATGTGTTCCTCTTGTTAAAGCCATTTAAGTTTATGCCAATGAATTTGGACTGTATATTTAATGGCTATACACTGGTCAATGATACTATTATAAACAAAAGGAAGCAGTGAATTAACAGTTGCATACATAAGGAGTTAACTATTCTGGGGTCATGAGAAGTGGATGTACAAGAAAAGATGAATGGAGGTGATGAAATATGGCGTTACAGAAAAATGACAAAAAAAATTTAATAAGCAGATTAAAAATGAAGAAGTACCTCAAAGAGTGTTTGATAGAGATTATCTTTGAAAAAATCCTGAGGGAAAATACATGACAGTTCACTGAAGGCCATAACTATAGGAAAAATAAAAGTAAGAATCATTAAAGGAAGCCCAAGGATTAATTATGAGAAGTAGGTCATGTACATCTAAGTGTAAATAACTATGATAAAATAATAAGACTGGCAGGTATCAGGATAGCTTCGAGACTATACAAACCAACCCTCTCCCAAGGTTAAACTTAAACCTGTAATCTTAGAGTCAATATTAGTTCAATACACCAACAAAAATAAGCTAGTCAGAAAACAAAATTTTGGGTCAAAACCTTAGGCTACATCTTACCTTGGGCACCTCAGACAAATCTCCCTAAAAATGAAGGTGCTCTTCCTCATGGTTTCTCAGAGAAAGTTATCTTTCCACTGGTAAAAGGCTTACTTTTTTACTTTAATGTCAGGAAATGCCTCCAGGATAGCCAGTAAAACTTTTATCAAGAACGTCAACTTACCCAGAGAAACCGGGAAGAAGAAAGCCTTCATCAACCTTCCTACATGTAAACTGTAGAACAACCCCCATATATACCTAAAAATTCATTATAACAATTTTTATGCTTGAAAATTATATTTTGTGATGTCTCAGAAGAAAAATCTATAGCTGTAACAATTACCTTGACAAAATAATCTCCTTTGAGTTTCTTCATTGGGATTTCCTCAATTATATACTCTCCTTCATCTGAGTCTTTTAGTACTTCAGCTAAATGCATCTCAAGAAGTTTAAGGTTGTTGATATAGCTTATGTCAGTGTTCTCAAATCCCTGAAAAAATACTTCCAAAATTATGCAATTACCATGCATATACACATTATTCACCCGGATAAATTATGCAAACCAATTACCTGAATGAGAGAAGCAGCATGAACATTGTACACAATTCTTTGCAAAACAGATATGCAAGTCTTTTTTGGAAGGGAGCTCCAGAGGTTGAATGCTCTGTCATAGTCCCTGTAAAGACAATTTATGGCATTTTAAAAATAAGGAGTGGACACCAGATAATTGTAACTTTGTAATCATAGTCACATTTTAAAACTATAGCTGATTGTCAATAAACTGGTGTGGACTATTGCAAAGTGATCTACTCATTCTACGATATAGAGAAAAGATGAATGAAAACTTTAATATAGTGCATAGTTTTGACTAGCTTAGAAGCTTGGTTGGGAGAGATACCTAAAGATTGGTGGTGGCTTTCCAGGCATGGATGAGGACAACAACACTAAAAATAAAATGAATGAAAAGAAAAACAAACAAGGAATTACTAAGTATGGTAGGTGAAGGGTGCATTTGGGGAAAGGGACAGCATTTGGGTGAAATTGATAGAGGGATGGATAAGTGGATGCAGGAGATAATGAAAGAAGCCATTATAATGTTTAGACAGAAGACTGTAGAATTCCAGGAAAGCTAGGTAGAGTCGGGAACAAGACAAAGCCATTCCCTCCATTTCAGAAGGAATTAAGGGAGTTAAAAGTATGCAGAAATAAAGAATGAGTTATTGTAAACTGTGGCACAGGGTTTAAGGGTATTTTGTTTCATGTTAGTTCAGACCTGGAAATACAGTAGTACATCATGCCAGGGTACATCAAAAACCTACTGTAAACCAGTACTATGCCACTAATAATATTTCCTGCGAAAGAATGAAGGGTGGAGAGAAACCCGGCGTCAGCATTAGCCTACTCTTTACGAAAGGTGCCAAGGGGTCCAACTCTTAACGTCCCATCCGACGGACGGCGTACTCTCTCAAAGTGCCCTCCAAAAAGCACCTCAATTAGGGATCGAGATACCTCTGAAAAATATTCAACACCGCCGGGATTTGAACCTGGGCCCTCTGGGTGGGAAGCCAGTACGTTAGCCCCCGCACCATCTCAATCCCCATATAACTCATTGCCATTTGTTTTCTCATAAGTTATCAACAAAATACCAAATAAAAATGTATTAATTAAAAAAGAATAATTACTGTATGAACAAAAAAGTCTACCACAGCTTACTCCTGGGAGTTGAATACAATTTTTGGAGAAATAAAGAACAGTGAGAACTACCCAAGAATAAAACAACATACCTCAATGTAATCAAAGGAATAATGGACTTACGCAGAAATCAAGAAATAAATTACCAGAATAGACAATGGAGAAACAAAACACTTTATAAGGGGGCCATGCACAGAGTACGTATTACATCAATTAGAGTTCACACAGAGGTGGCCCATGCCAATATGACATGGGCCAAGAGGTATCATGCCAAGATGGCTGTGCCAATAACCTCATTATGATAGGTGAAAAACTGCATGCTGTAGGCAATATTTTCTCACCGTGACATACATCTCCTTCATGGTAGACACAGCAAGGAGCAGTGAGCTACAGGATAGAGAAAAACACCATTTGCTTTCATGCATTCTGCAATTTATTAGGGCATAAGTAAAAGTAAAGTTCCTGCATATTATTCAAAACCTTGATATGTCTCATTTTTCTCCACCCCCCTCCACACATAAATATTGAAAATTGAGGAGCTGAACATGAAGGATGAATGCCTTCCCTACTCATCGCACATCCAAAGCTTCTGCTTGCTTCTCTTCAGCCCATATCATTCCCCAGTATCTCTAAAATACATTACGAACAAAGACAACAAAAACATCAACCAGAGAGAAGCAAAAGCTTGAGATTACACCTAGGTGTAAATATCTTGTTTTCATTTCGACATATTGTCCAGCTTGTGAGATAGATAAAGAAGACTTCTTTAATGTAATTATGTAGTTTAAAAGAAAGCACCATTTAACTTGATTTACTCAGACTTAAAGTAAACTGAAAAAATTATTTTGATATATGAAAGAGAAAGTAGAGTAAAAAAGGTAAAAAAAGTATTCAATGATAAACTTTGATTTCTATAGTTACCCCTCATATTTTTAGATCAGCAAAAAATATGAGTGGTAACTGTTCAGCATAGCAGTTTCATAGCATTTAACTTCAACTTAAGTCTGTGTGGAGTGTATTACATTACAGTCCCTGAATTTGGCACAGAGTTATTTTTCATAATTTCATTTTTCTAATACTTCTCTGTAGATTTGCAAGCTCAACAATAAGAACTACACGAATGTGCTGTTCAGTTGGACACCTTCATCCTAGCGACTAATCGTTACAGGTTGTATGCTTGCTCAGCTCATCTCAGCTAGAAATTCATGCATCTGTTGAGTGAAAAAATAGGAAGAGTCCTTCACCCACTGTAGACTGAAGTGAAGCAGTGACTAACTGGTGGGTCATGCACATTCAGCTCTCCCAGGCTATTAATGCTGGGCCAACTGGCAGCATACATTCTCTGCTCCATCAATCAGTGTCCTTATAAGCATTGTTTATTAGAGTTCAGCATTGGGCCAGCCAAATCATTAATCAAACAAAAACGTTTTTGTGTCACTTTGGGTCATTGTGTACGTCATGTTGCCTCAACAACATTTTTATAAATGAAGCCAATTCCATTAACTCTTAGGCATACTTATAAAGCTGTGTGAAAACTAATTTCCACTAGGGCCCATTGATATCATTTAAATAGGCAATAGTGATAATAAATTGCCCATAAACCAAAACAGTTACCAACCCTAAGGCTGGTTTGGTAGGTGATGGTGCAATTCACCCTATACTAAGCCCAACCGCATAAGAACTTAACACATCAGGGTATGAGGGCCAATTCTTTCCCCTATGCCAGCTATAATTTCCTAGGAAGATGTTACCCAAAAAATCACACAGCTTGGGTGGAGCTGAGGAAGCCCATAGAGGTGTGTGGGAATCGAACCTGGGCCATCTGGTCAGTAGTCCAATCCCTGAACTATTGCATCCCCATCATATTAACATAGCAATAATTTTCTTGTATACCCTTCAGAATGAACCATATAGGGTAGGGAAAGCCATATCAACAATATTGACTGTATCACCTTATCAACAATATTACCACTTATATCTCCTTATCAACAATATCATCCATGGAGAGAGTGACTTTTGACCCATGAAATATCAGTTCTCTAAAATTATCCCTTAATCTACCTTATCCATATGAAAGAAATATCAACATTTTGATATATCGTCATTTCACAGCAAGCAATTGTAATATCTGATGACCCGCTCGTCTCTCATGTACAGATAAGAATGCCTCATAATGTTGCGTTCACTCTCTGCATATAGCAACAAAGAGTAACACAAAAGTCGTTTCATGACACAAAAATGTTTTGCTTGATTCAGTGACGATTGATTTGCTTGACTCCCTCTTAGGTCCCTGCTGGTCACCGATTTAAGTTCATAGATCACTAAGTATTACTTATTTTCAGTATTGAAACTTTATATTAGAACATTAAATAACTATAAAACTTTTCATATTTGAATGGAATTAATGACTTTGTTATTCCATACACTATTTAAACCACAACCCAGGTTTCAACGTTGAACGTCATTATCATATTCCATAGTTATGCCGGAGGCTAATTTTATAACCCTTTCAACTGAATAAGACTCTTCAATATGTTGCAGCTTTTGGCTCACTGAGCCATTGTGACAAACAAGTTGTGAACCTTATATTAAAATCATTTCTCCATTCCAATTAGAAAGGCAGTTATTTAATTGCTTCTCTGAAGTACACATATTTAATAGAATGAGAAAATAATGAAGAGTCTACAGTATAAATATTAAATTAAGAATGTATATTGCACTACTTGCTAAGTTTATGCTCATTAAACATGATAAAAAAATAAAATGGATTATTATTAATTGCACTCAGACCATAATGTCATTATGCAGCTTATCATTAATTGGCAATTCGATGTACTTACCTTTGCTTGATATAGCTCTCCGAGCATTGGATATACACTTGTTCCTTTTTTGCTTCAGTTGTAGCTAAACTGAGGCAATCCTCCATCATTTCATTGTTTCCAACATTGATAATGTGTGTTATTATCATCTGAAACTATAAAACAGATCAAGAGTATAGTAAATAGTAAAATGAATTGAAATTATAAATTAAAGGAAAATACATCCAAGAAACTTACATCTTGAATTACATGGCAGCATTCCAAATTATACTTCTTCAGTGTCACCAGAGCATTCATTATGTTTAGCTGCAGTGTGATACTTTCTGCAATTGGGTCATTCATTGATATTCCTTCATTTACCAAATGAACTAATGTTTCTTCCCAGGGCATTGGTGCCATTTTCATGAGCTCCAAAGTACATCTACCCTTTACCTAAAATCAAAAACCGACAATAGATAAAATAGTTCACCAACACAAAAAATAAAGTTAAATAATGGCCATTGCAAAAAGTGAGTCAGCCCTCCACACTCATGGAATTTACATTTGCAGAGGACTCAAGAAGTTCCTTAATAATTACTGGAAACTTTGATTTTTATTTTACAAGGTCATATTTTTTCTAATTGGATGCACAATTCAATTAACTTTACCATAGAGAAACCAGCCATTGGGTGATTAAGTGATAGCCCAGAAGGAGAATGGCAAGTTCTGAAATTGTCCTCATTATAAATTGTGCTTTAAAATGAAAGAAATTGAGCTCCATAGCCTCGTAAATTAGTGAAATAAAATGAAAACTCCTATAGCCGTAATAAGTTAGTACCACTCGTCCCGCGATGAAAATAAAATTTTGTTGTAATGGTTTGTGAGAATAGAAATTCCACGACAGTGACCAACAACAACTTCTCAACCAGAACACCCTTCTGCAGTAATTTGCGGGAATATTACTTCCTCACCAGTGACCAACAACAGACCCAAACACTCAAACCCAACTGTGATCATTGACAGGGTTAAAGGGACTTTGTTAAGGATACCTGGGTTTATGAACAGATATACACTATCCGTGACTGTTTATGGGAATAAATTCCCCGCCAGGAACAAACACAGAGCTGACACACTTACAAGCACTAAGGAAAACAATCACACATTCAAAAAGGACCTAACTCCTAGGATAATATTACTAAAATTGAGCAAAGTTGGCAAAAAACTTGGAGGATGAGAGTCCTCATCAGATACACATATTTCAACTACAACGTAGCCCTCCTCAGCAAACTGAATGAAAAAAGGAATTGCAAAAAACCTGTAATTAGACAAATACACATTCAAACAAGTAAATCAATGGCCAATGTGGCTCGTCTCCTCATCCTGGCTATGCATGCCACGAAACACACTGTTCCTATCCTTTATGGCATTGCATGATTGCTTTACCAACTGTCCTTTCCTGTTGTGTCGTCCATTTCTCCTGGAGCTTGTTCTGCAACTACTGACAGTTGGATCAATAAAGTGAACAGATTTCGTCATTTAACTCTTTAAACGTGCACTGCATACTGGGGTGCTTAGTTAACCAGATGCTTTTCATCATTAAGCTTCCTGAGAATTTTTCCAAATTCTTTATGATAAAATGCAAAATTGAAAAAATTTTTCTGAGCCTTGACTTCAGTGATGGGTAATTATTTCATCATGAACAGTGACAAAAAAACACCAGTTTCTATTTGGGCAAATGATAATTTAAAAAAATCACCAACTCCAATACAAAAATTAATGACTTTTCAAAATTGTCTACGTGGGTAAAAATGACCCCACTCTAATATTACAGAATTACAGGAGATAACAATGATACTTTTTAACTAGTGCCGATTGCCCATTAACACTGACATTCTCTCTCTCTAATAAGCACCAGGAGATTTTGGTAAATATTCGCCACTATAGATCAGATGAAACTCTTCATGGTGACAAGTAAAGGGATAAACAAAATGTATTATATCAAATCTAACTCATCACTTATTGAGCTATAATGGCACATAAACTTTATTTGATAAAGCAAAAGATAACCATCATTTCATTTACAAACTTTAGGTACAAACCTCAGCATCTTTGATGAACCCAGTCAATGCAACAGCCTTCCTCACTCCTTCATCAAGCTCATTGGGCCAGTAAGTCAAGCTTATCAAATCCTGAAAATCGATAGTTATTTCATCAACATGAAAGGTATTAAACAAGAATGTGAACTACAAGTTTATGATAATTTTAGAATTTTTTCCAAAAGAGAAAGTAGTTTTCAGATTTTTGAAATCCCTTTTCTACAACTGTAGCCTCCATGTTAACTTACTGCTTAAACAATAGCATTATAACTATGCCAGACACATTTTCAAATTGAGGATTCTCACCAAAAGGTAAGTACTTAGGTACTAAGTGACGGTAAGGTAGAAAGTAAGACTTAATATTGTGTACAAGTAGGTGATAATGCATTTTTTACTCAGTCAGAGTACACACAACAATTTAAATCTAATGACTTTGAATAAGTGCAATACCGATAAGACTAAATATGGAGTACTAAACTGAAAAATTAAATAACAAAAACCTTTTTTGTTAATTTCATTGAATATTTGTTGAAGCAAAAAAAACTCATGTGTCATATTCTTATTATGAAGATGAAATATGCGATCATTCCTTCTTCAAGGTCTACAGGTTTTTGTGATTATTATGCAGCATAAATTAAGTAACCACATGTGAATATGTATTAAATAGAGATGAGTCAATACCAATCCTCAAATCTCTTGATTATTAACTTAGAAATCATTATTGTTGATCAAATTTTAACAAGTAAATTCCAATTCCATGGTCTAAGTCAGAATGAAGCAACCAAGTTTCATGGGTTTCTATACGCTTCGGGCAAATGCCTGGGGTGCATTCTATATACATCTAAGTGCTTTGCAACTGCTTTGATTCTTGTTTCATACCATACACATATACTCGCATCAACCGTAGCAAGCACTCTAGACCAAATGGCCAAAGTAATTGAAGCACACACGCAAAACACTTCGAACCAAGGCTGTAGAAGAAAAAGAATAGATTCTAACATGCAGGCACATCACTGTACGACTAGGAAATGTGCCACATGTCTATGGTGCTCCCACTGAAAAGATGAATATGGATACAGACCCATAATTGAGTTGAAAAAAAAAGAATATCTCACTCAAAAGAAAAATGTTCCATCTCTATTGCTGTGATCATGCACATGACAACCTACAGTCTATGTACTGTATGTACTATAGTCCAGTGACTTTGTTCACAAATCATAGAGACCAGACACTTCAACAGTGAAGAGATTGAGCTACAGCTTTGAGGACACTAGTTATAATAGTTAAATATAAATTTGCTCAATTCATGTGAATTTTAGTTGTTCTATTCTCACAACCCAGCTTTCATCTTTCAAGAAGACAAAATTCGTATAATGAAATCAAACAAAATTATTTTAACTAACTTAGAGCATTATTTATCGGCATACAGGTTCTTTTCCCTTAAAATACTATTTCCATATAGACCTAGTGTGTTAGTGGGGCTCTATGTAATCTTAGAAAACCATAAATGTTTCCTATACAGGTCAAAAAACTCTTTGAAAAACCTTGTAAATACAATCAAGTAAAAATATGGAAAATGAGTTTTAGAAATCTGGAGACAATACCTTTTTCCAAAGCACTAATTTATATGATAGAAAGCTAATGCATGTTGAAAATTGCATAGGTTAAATCAAACTCCTCTAGCTAACGAAATTCACACGGGAGTGCTGTCTGAGGCTAAAGCTAGCCTATGGTCTGTGATTAAAGTTTTAAAGTAATTTTACAGTGAGAAAAAGAGAGAGAGCTACAAGAGGGCACAGAATTGGATATGCAAATGCAACTGAATATAGACTACATACAAATTTCAATTGAAAAAAAAACCTTGTTCTTATTCAACATTATGTGAAGAGAGTAAGTACTTAAGTCATTGATTATCTGATCTGAATATAGAATTTGAAAGAAAAAAATGAACGGCGTATACGATAGTGTCCATACAAAGCATTGAGGATAGTAGCCTTCTAGTATTTGTGTCAGCAAAACCAGCATCAGTAGCTAGTGAAAGTGCTTTCACCTTTACTGGAGCTAATGCAGACAAAATATGTAACAGGATGGTATTTCTGTACACAGGAACCTTGGAGTAATGTAAAAATTTACTAAATATATTATGCCCAGCTGCAGCTGATACAGCATGAATTTAACACTTACTATTAATAAATGAACTAAGATATCACAAATTCCTGGTTAATATCCTATGTTGCCACATATATCAGTAGTAATACGTTTAGATCATAACAATTGGGAATTGGATTACAGGTTCATAATAGGGCATAAACTTTCATAATTGGAAGTAGAATCAAGATCTCTGAAACTGACTCATCCCTAGTACATAATACAAAGAACATTTTTATTACAGAGCATTACCTAAAGTTACATTATACATTATACAATACATTATAAAATATTTTTATTACTATACCTTTATAACGTGTTCAATCACAGAATCAAAATGCAATTCATGCTTAATTACATATTTTATTATAAAACTGGAAATAATTTTTTCATAATCAGAAATGTTCTGAATTTTCAACAGCAATACATGAATTAGATGGTCTTTCTCCTCCTGCAAAAGAGAAAATGATTTTTAGATGCAACACTTTCAATTTAACTCACTCTGGTTATAAAACTGAAAGTAAACTTCACTCACGGTGTTAAGATCTGATAATTTGATTTCAATACCAAACTCAGACTTGAAGTACTTAATGTCTTTCAATGACACAATTACAGAATGCAAAATTTGCAGCGAGTCCCAATTGTAACTCAATCCATTAGTGAAAAGGTCCATAGTAAGAAGAATTTCATTTTCTACAGCCTTATCTTGATCTATATATGAATATATATTTTCCGCAAAAACCAGGGCAACTTCTGGCCAATTCTCATGAGACTCAAAATATCTAAAAAGAGAAGAGACATTTTACAGTGAAAAAAATAACAGCTGTACGCCAATAAGTACATCAAATACAGAAGAAAAGATGAAAAATTTAATCAAGACCACCCGCTAGATTGAAAGCAATAGATTAGTCTACAGTGAAATCCAGAATTTTAAAACAAGGATGCCACACTTCTAATTAACATATTTCCTTAATTTTAGCATGCTAAAATCTCAATTACTTCTGAATATGATACTTATAATATCTTAGATACATTACATGCTGTTTTGAATAAACAGAAATCTTCCATGAATTAATAAATAGATATCTTAATGTGATTATATGCTTCAATATCATAATTAATTTAGCATTTTGCATCTAAGAACACATTCAGGGTTCAAGAAATAAATTAAATGAACTTGAGTAGCACATTGTTAAGTATCAAAATAATATCCTCTGTCTAGTATGCAAGCACTGGTTCAAGGAGGATGTGGAAAAAATATAATTAAAACCTCACTTCTGTTTCTAATAAAATAATCCACTGCCAGTAATAATGTCACATCTTGTCTCGTAATAACTGCCTTTCCCTAAAAAAATGTCCACGCTAGTTTTTCTTTGATAAAATTTAATATTATTCAGTTCCATTGAACTTTTCATGATTCCTGTGTAATGGTGAAATGTCAAATATGCTGTCATTATCATTAAAAATATGAAGTATTTCAATATTTTGATTGTTGCAAAATGATAAATTTTACATTCATGTTTTGATATAAGGAAAAGCCATAAAATTACAAAGAAACAGTTGTCAATTGAGCATAGATTGTTGGTTTTAGCAGCAATTAAAAGATGCAGGGGTGGTTCCTGGGGTTTGGAATATGCTCGGTCATTTTCACAATGTTTTTTCTCATATTGCAGTGGGCATGTACTTATTCTTTCACTCCTTAAGACACTTGCTACAACACGAGGAGAAACACAAGAGCCCAAAAATGCTCCACACAAAGCCAATACCTAAAACCACCCCTGCAGTTGTCAACTGAATTTAGTTATTACTTTGGCCCAGGTAGTGAATAAAATAAGAACACTTGCCATGCAGTGTTGCATCAGTTAATATGATTCACCAAACTTTGATCATGAAAAATATAATGTAGCTGAGGAAAAGGTAATGTTTCGTAACCTTTTCCATACAAGAATATTTCCAACCCCGCCGGCCCCGGTAGCAGTAGGATAAAGTACTCGTCTTCCAACCCAAGGGTCGTGGGTTTGATTCCTGCCTGGGTAGATTTTTCTCCACCAAGGGCTTGGGTTTTTGTAATTGTGTCAATTGTTATCACAGTTAATAGTCAATTGCAAAGGCCAACAAGTGCTGTTTTCAGATAAATGATAAATAAAACATAATATTTTTTCCTGAAAATGTGCCTCACAGTGTTATAGGCCAAACTGGATAGATGAGAAATCTACATTTGTCAGAAAATCTTTTTATCGGGCTCTATTCATGATACAGTAACAGCACCAGTACCATTGGAGAGTACAGGTTATTGTACTCACCAGCCTAAATCTGGATAACTTAACCTTTTGCACTCGGATGTCAAGTGTGACTCGACACAGTTAGCAACGGCAGCAGCTCGTATGCCGAGCCACACTCGGCACAGAGTTTCACCACAAGGGGAATCGGGATTTTTGTCTATTTTTCCAATAACTTTTCTTGTAATCATCTGCTTGAAAGGAAAAGGAAAGTTAAAGCTTAATTAATAGCATGGTTGTTTTATAAATGAATAGTATTGACCCATTATGTCATCGTTGACATAAATGCCGTCTCCCAAAGGATGCCACCACCTACGCAGATGTTTTTTGTTATCTATTCACTGTGTTGTAAGTTCTTTTTCATTTGCATTGTTTGCCCTTCATTACTTCGAAATCAGCTAAATATAAAGCAATGTCTTTTAAAGATTATCGGTGTCTGAAAAAAGATCGCCAGAATGTAAAGTTACCTCAGTCAGCTGATCCTTAGTTCATTGCTTTCTAGTTTGGACTCTTTCATTTCCTTTTCTTCCTAGTGTCCACTGTCTCATCAAACATTCTGCCTGCTCTTTTCCTATCTATTGCATAGTCAGGAATCTTGAGTAGGAAGGTCCAAGATATGATCTATTATATTCATAGTAAAACACAAACCTTAGGCCTTTTCCTGGAGTCATGCTTTTTTGAGGTTGCATCATTGTTTGAGGAGTGTCCAAGACACGAGTCATTGATTCATAGTAACTCGAACCCTAGCACTTTTCCTTTGTCATGCTTTTTTGAGGTTGCTTCATCCTCCTGTAGTAAAGAACCTTCCTTATCTTAGTCTCTGAGGTTTGCTTACGTTTCTAGAAGCATAACGCAGGTGTTTTCCCAGATGACAGAGGGTTCTCTTACAACAGATGCTTTCCCTTTAGTTGGACGAATGCTTTGCCAGCTAGTAGTTACTCATTCTGAACAATTTTCACCTCCTCACGATGGATAAGTATTCCAAAGAATTAAAAAGCAGCAACGAAGAATTTTACATTGAAACTGAAAAATTTATTGACAAATATAATAGTGACAAAAGTGAGTTATCTGAGAATGCGTTTGAAGATGATGAACCAGTCGCTGGTCCAAGTGGAACTATGGAAAGGAAAATGTCCAAAGATCAGGGTGAATGTACTGACAGAGAAAGTGATGTTGAATTCATACCAACAAAACGAAGATTCACAATTGTTTATTCAAGTGATAGTGATGGAATTATAGGTGATAGAATTGTGCATTCGGGCATAAGGCCCAGTGAAAGTAGTGCTTAGTGGAAAACTAGAAAAAGAAAAGTGGAATGCTGTATCTGTGAATGACCATGAGCCCAGCAGGATCCCCTTCTCCACTGGTCAGTTACGTGTTGGAACTCAAGTTCCTTCTGGATGTGCCACACAAAGAGTTTTTTCAGTGGTTTTTTACAGACACATTGATACGAAATATAACAGAAGAAACTAACGAGTATGCTGGGCATAAAATTAGCAAGAAAGAACTATCGCGGTGATCCACTTGGAATAATTGGAAAGATGTGACAATTGCGGAAATGAAGGCTTTTCTTGGCGTAATACCAAATATGGGTGTATTGAATCACCCTAACTTACAGAGTTATTGGTCCACGGATTTTGAGTCTCATATACCATTTTTTCGAGCTGTTTTCAAAAGAGAAAGGTTCTTGCAAATATTTTGGATGTTACAGTTGAAAAATGATCAAAAGTCAAGTAAAGATTTGAGAACAAGAACCGAGAAGGTAAACTGCTTCTTGCCATACCTTGAAATGAAATTTAGGGAGAGATTCTGCCCTGGAAGGGAGATTTCTGTTGATGAGGCTGTTCTTGGTTTCAAGGGAAAGATACACTTCATCACGTATAATCCTAAAAAGCCAACAAAATGGGGTATTCGTCTATATGTCCTCTCAGATTCCAAAAGTGGTTACGTACATTCATTTGTCCCTTATTATGGTGGAATAACAACTGAAACATTGGTGAGACCTGATCTCCCTTATACTAGCAGAATATTTTTAGAACTGCATGAAAGATGAAAACTCAGTATCTGGTTCTCAAGGCTATCATTTCTTCACTGACAGGTATTACACTAGTGTCACTCTTGCAAGGGAATCGCTAAAGGAAAAAACACACTTGACAGGGACAATAATGCCCAATAGGAAAGATAATCCACCTGTGATCAAACATCCAAAGCTAAAGAAAGGAGAGACAGTGGTTTACAGGGATGAAAATGTAATGCTCCTTGCATGGAAAGACAAGACAATAGTCACTATGCTCAGTACGTGGGACACTGCAGAGACTGTGTCCATGGAAAGGAGAGTTCATGGTGGTGGGAATGAAATAGTTTTCAAACCCAAGGTCGTGACGAACTATACCAAGTTTATGGGAGGAGTTGATATAGCGGATCATTACACAAGCACGTACTGTTTCATGAGGAAAACTCTAAAATGGTGGCGTAAATTGTTTTTCTGGGGGCTTGAAGTCAGTGTTGTTAATTCCTTTATATTGTATAAAGAATGCCAACAAAGAAAAAATCAAAAACTGATCTCGCATGTGAAATTTGTTAGGAAACTAGTACACAATCTCGTTGGAGAATTCCGAGATGGTACACAAACTTCCAGGGTTAGATTACCATCCACAAATATAGAGTAAAATTTAGATGGAAAACTCCATACAATCACACCTCACCCTAACAAAAAACATAAAGATTGTGCGGCTTGCTCTGACTGAAATATCAAAGGTGGAAGAAGAAAGACGATATATATCTGTGAGACATGTGAATGTAAACCAGGTCTTCATGTTGGTGAATGCTTCCAAAAATATCATACCATGAAAAATTATAGAGTTTAAATTACGGTTTATCAATAAATTTATCAATAATTATGTCAAAAAATCCAAATAAATAAGTTTGTATGAAAAGAAACTCCAGTTTTTCATTCTAGTGCCACGCTTAGTAAATTTGGGGTATTTAAAAAATTGAATTCCGAGTAGACTAAGGCAATCAAGAAAAAAGCACCCGAGTGCAAAGGGTTAAAGGTCCTCTCCATTATCTACATTTCATTCATGGACCTATCCATGATCTGGATAACTGAGGCACACAGATATCCAGACTGAAGGACGAGAAAGCATGGGTAATTCAACCTTAAGGGGGGAACCTAAATACTCAATTATTTTTTAACAATGTGATTATTAGCTTGAAAGTTGAATTACTAAATATGTGGACTAATGAAGCATGAAACCAAATAACATGATTCTTTCAACTTCCTTAGCTAGATGACTTGTTATTGCATTCAATTTTCACTGTCATGAAAACTCAAGGTGAAAACCTACCTGATTCGTGAGATGGCCCATTTAGCGATTTCAAAACCAGCATCAGAGACATTAAGGGCAATCCTTGTTATGATTGATTTCAGAATTGCATAGATTTCTTCAGAAACGCTTTTGAGGATTAACTTGTCCAGTATAATGTTGATTTCCCCGAAAGAATGAAAATGGAGGAGACATTGCTTCCAGTGTCGCTCCCAAATCACCCAAGCCTCCAGCCACGCTTCCTGGAAATATAACAACAGTATTTATTCCATCCATCAACTTTTATATTGAATGGTGCCTTGACTTACAAACTTTTGAAAAATACAAACTTTTCCCAGTCTCTGCTTTGACCACTCAATGCCAACTCAACTATTGCGATAATAACTATCTTTATGATGCAGGCATATCACAGAATACTTAATACAAGCAAAATTGGAGTACATTTTGTTGAAAGGCATGCACCTAAAAAGATCATTTAATTTAAATGGAAAACTTACAATAAAGAGTAAAATTTTTGGGAGCTATGTATCAATTTGAAGTAGTTTCCCTAAACTACTTTTGCCTTAATAAAGTTCAAAATCATTAAAAATATAAGGGTAATTTGAAACATTCTTGAAATGGTATAGAAATAACGAATTTCATCAATGAAACGTTTTTATTTTTCAATGTAGTCTAATGCACTTGGTCCAACGATGTTCCAACATCTTAATCCAATCTTGAAAATTAGATTATTTCAGGACTGCAAAGTACCTTACATCTTTGACTGCTAGTTCTTTGTTTGAAGAGATATCCATCCACTGAGCAAAATTTTGAGCTTGGGGAAGAGGAAGAGGGGCTCTGATGAAGCCAAATCAGGTGAATAAGGTTGTCGTGGCAACAATTTCCACCTTAGTTTACATATTTTTGCCATGGCAACAACACTCGTTTTTGGGTGTGCATTGTCTATATAAAAGATGACTTTCTTTCTCGCCATACCTGGCCTTTTTTCATGTATCTTTTGCTGTAGTTGGTCCAGGAGAGTAGCGGACTCAAAGTATTGTCCGGCAATTGTTTGACCAGTGGGAAGATAATCTATCAGCAGAATCCTCTCTTGTTGGTTGCTCTTAAAGCGGGTCAAACATTGTTAGGAAATTTCCATTTTGATGTTTATGATCCTGCCTCAAGAGTCATGGCATCCATCTAGCAGATAATTTTCTCATAGCCAATGACACTGTTAAAATGTGATATGCCTTTTCAGATGACATCACTACAGCTTCAGCAATTTCTTGTAATTCAGTTGTGGATACTCCATGACCAATTTATGCACTTTTGCAATAATTTCTAGGGTAGTGACACATTTTGGCCGACCACTACTCGGATCATCATCTAAGCCACCCTGACCAAAGAAACTCATTTGCCAATTGGCAACAGTAGAATATGAAGGAGCAGAGTCCCCCAGATTTCCTGGAAGTCAGCATGAAATTCATTTGCTTTCATACATTTCTTTATGAAGTATTTAATCAATGCTGGAATCTCAATTTTTTCCAGCTTCACAAATCACTACATGGGAACAACACCATAGAGGCATCCACACCACAGATCTCTCCCCAGAGTACTTACAAGTTAAATGTTTACCCATAAAGGATTACCTATTACTATACAGGAAACTTGTTGACCTACCAATAGCACTGATTTATTGGTGATTTCGAGATCATTTCAAACTACCCTGATATATCACTCACGCATGAAATACAAAAGACAGTAGAAAAAATCGATAGCATTAGAAATATTTACCAAAATTAAGTGTTCAAAGAAGAAAACTTATGTATTATCAAATCTGATAATTTCTGAATTGCTTGGTGATTAACAACAGTGCAACAATAAAATATTTAAGGAGATATACTTTACACTTTCAGGCTTCACTTCATGGAATTGTTTGATGTCTATATTAAATGAGTTTGTTATTTTCTACGGACTTTATTTTATAGTGAAACCCATTGTACCGTAAAATAAAGTTTGCAGAAATTACAAACTCAATCAACATGGCCATATGTAAGCACAGATACATAGTATTACTTCTTCAGTGTACCCACAGACAATGACACCTATGAATGACCAATGTTTTTTTTTCAGCTTCCGCACACAAAATGATAATGTAAAATGAAAATAAACTCAAAAAATCATGAAACTAGATGTAAGAACATTTAAACATAAGATGATGAAATCTGAACATAGCTAGAACCCTTCTTCTTATCATGAACAATGTACCAGTACATCCACTGCAGCTTAAGGAAGATTTGGATGAAGAGTTAAAATTTACTAAAATTACGTTGATAACATCACTCCCACAACCAATGGATCTGTGTGTTATTGCAAACATCAGAAATCTTTATGGCCAAGGGTCTTTCCAAAAGATGCTTCATAAGTCCAACCAACACAGAATTAGCCATCAGGGAATTCTGAAAAAGAATTCTTTTCCATATTCTTCTTTGCTTATATCTCACCAGTCAAGCATGGGGGTATGTATTTTGGTGAAAACACTAACATCACCCATGACCTACACACAATTCACACACTGTATTTTATAATATCAATGAAATAAAAGGCTTTATCCCATTAATTCACAATTTTTTTAATAAATTGAGAAAATTAGACTTTTTGTCTTCACTGAGTTGCCACTCAATCAACTGAAGATGTTGCAGTGTAACAAGAGTAGTACTAATACACATTCATTCCCAAGTGAGAAGTATAACAATGGGAGATTACAGCATTCAGTTCATGGACTGCATTTATTATCTTACAAGCATTTATTGAAAATAAACACCTGCCAGCATTTGCAGCAAACAAGACAAGTATAAGATTATTTGGTTATCTAATGACATTACTTAAAATGATGAAAATAATTTTTGTTTAAATAGCTGATTTTTTTATGTTGTTTGTATGAAACCAAATATTTTCACCACGTTTAAATCTTGGGAAAAATAATTATGCAAAGCACTCAGCCTTGAATAAAATGTATGCTATGTACAATAACTATTTAAGTGTTTGTACCAAATTCTGTAAATGTCAATGTGTCACATGCTCAGCAGTCAATGCACCCATTTATTTGTTTCATTCATATAATAAATAGTTTTCCCTATAACTACATGGTTGGGCAAACATTGAACACAATAAATAAGTTAATATGAAGGTGGAGCTGTTCATTTAACAATGAGAAAATTGTGCATATAACACATGGTTTGCCCTATATCTACATGGTTGGGAAAACATTAAATACATAAAATAAATAAATTTGAAGCTGAAACTGTTTATTTAATGATGTGAAATGTAAATATTGTAATGTAAATATTATAATTTATTTAGCTAGGTACTACATGAAGAAGTAAAACTCAAGTACGGTGCATTATGCCACAACTCCAATTGAAACCTGAACTAGATCTACACATTTTATACTATGCATGTAATAAAATTATCACTATTTGCAAGCTAATATAATAAATATACACTTACATTGCCCAAACTTTTCATAAATATTTCCAAAATACTGGTTCCGACATACAAGCCCCATTGTTCAGAATTATTTGGCCACAAAAGAAAAAATGTGTCCAATAGTTGAAGTCGCTCACTGACACGCCTTAAGGCAGCATTCAAATTTTTATCAACCTAGAAAAATTAACAATTTAATACAGAAATTCTCAACAAACTTCATAAAATGGAAAAGCAAAAATTCATTCCACTAGTAAAAAATCATTCCACAATGTCTCTTATCTTCCACTACACCACATCCCTACCCAAATGACCACATGTTTTCCCATGCCATTTTCATATAAATGAGAGTGCCACCAATGTCCAGCTGGTTACAGAGGCACACAATGCAGAGGGTTTCTCCAGGAAGGAGAACCCTGTAAGCCTCAAGTGTTGCCATGCCAATCCTCACTCCTCCCTCATCCCACTCGTCTCTATCCACTTCACTCTAATTGGCCATTGAAAACATTTCTTCAGCATTATATTCCCATTTGGACAAAATTCAAGGTCCTTTTAACACAAATTATTTCAATGAAACGTGTAAAAAATATGCTAACTATCAACACCATTATAGAACAGATGTTATATAAAAACAAGGAAACTAGTCGTGAAGTTAAGTAAATTCCTCCAGTCAATAATATGAAAACTTAAGAAAGCTCCAATAACATGATTTCGATCACCTGGTAATCATCGACGGGGAGAAGTAAGGGTTGGACAGTGAAATTTACTTAACTTCACATTCACAGCCAATAGCTCACACGTCTTCTTTCAAGGAAACTAGTCGTTCACAATTAATGCTAAACTCACCTGAGCAGCAGCCAAGTCTATTTTTTCCAGACAAATTGACAGCAAAGATTTCATTATAGATGGGCTCAATGAAGCCATATTAAAAATTGAATCAATAACGAATTCAATATCATCTATTTTTCCAATCAGGGATTCCAAATGGGAATGGTCAAATGATGCTGTTGAATCTTTTTCCTGCAGCATGTGAACATATTTATGAAACTGGGCAGTATATATTTGTTGATTATCCAATCCATGCTTAGAAGCATACTCATCTGCTTCTCCGTATAACCCTTTTCTTAATAAATGGTTAAGCCTGAAAAAATTAATTATCATGAGAACCAATGGCACAACTGATGTTATTGAAATAAATACCACACTATATAATTTGTGCTCAATCTTGCATGACATCATCATATATGTGAGTGGTGACACTTCAAAAGTGTTAGAAAAAAATGCCAATACTAAATACGTAAACAGACACACACATGCAAGCTCCTCCAACAGGAATAACCAGAAACTCTCCAGGACAAAAGAATACAAAAACATACATACACTCCCAAACTTCTAACACTGATCTGATGTAGTCTTCCGGCAGAATTCCTCCCTCATGAATGCTATGAATTACCCTAGAAAAACTTTTCCTCCCACATTTTCCTTAACATTTACGCAGTTTCCCAAAAATTAATGAAAATTTCCAGCTTTATTTGATCTCAATAACCATAATGCCCTTTCTATCTTGCCATTGAGTAAGCCTAGACCTAAGCTATCTTCATCTGCATCATATTCTCTTTCTATGTCTGATTTCGCTGGGTCTAATTTCTTTACCATACAGTTCCTCTATACATCCCTACTACCTCCCTTAGATCTTTTATGATTCAAATGATATTATTCCTGACTTATTTTCAATTGTTTGAAATCATTTTTCATTCTTACTTCCTGAAAGGGTTTTAACCTTCCTGTAAAGCACACCAATTTCACCTTTTTCGGCACGCTTTCCATGTTCTTGCTCTGAGATTTCCATCATGCTTCTTCTGCTCTATTTGTCGCCCCCTTATATCTTATCTTTCTAATCATTTCATCCATTACCCATGGTTTCCTTGTTCTTTTCATGTTAGCAGTTCCTGGTTTCTTTTGGGACTTTCCATATCCCTTTTTTGATATATTCCGTTTTTTCCTCAATAGTATTCAGCACCTTTTCGTCACTAACGACTTTCTCTGAAGTCAATTGATACTCCTTTCTTAATCGAGTTACTGCTTCTTCATTCCATTTCCTATACCACCTTCCCTGCTTTATCTTTTTGATTTGAACAGTACACTTCAAAATTACTAAATTATGATCGGAGTCTGCATCCACCCCCGGGTAACTGTGCGAATTGATCATGCTGTTCCTACATCTTTGCCTAACCATAATATAGTCCAACTGATATCTTCCGAAATCCTCCAGCATTTTTCAAATGTACCTACCCCTTTTGTGATGTCTAAATAAAGTGTAATTGATGATCAACCCATCTCCGGCAGAAATCTATTGCTGTCTCCCTGCAGTCATTCATTGTTCCTAAATTGTAGTCTCCTACCTCACCACAATTTCTTCTTTCACCTACTGTAATGCCCCGATTTCACATCATTATCAGGTATTTCCCTCTAGGAGCACACACGATTATGTTCTATTGACTTATTATATTGTTGACCCTGGTAGCGGCGAGGTAACATTTTCGTCTGCAATTCTATGGGTCGCGGGTTTCATTCCCGCATGGGTGGGTTTTCCTCCACCTAGGGCTTGGGTGTTTTTAAATGTGGCCAATGCTATCATTGACAATAGTCCAATGTAGAAGGCCGAAATGTGCTGTTTTTGGACTAATGCTATATAAATAAATAAAATATCCAATCGACTTCCTCCCTATGATTGCTTGGTGGCATGTACACCTGCACAATGGTTAAGTTCATTGGATCTGCTTTCACTTCTACAAGTACTAATTCTCTATGTTTACTACCCTTCTTCCAAACCTTTTTATTCAATATTGTTGCCACCCCTCAATAGCTCTCCTCCACTCTGCTGTATATTACTCTTTAATGACCACTCTAATAATTCCCACCATCCCTCCATCTTACCTCACACAGGCCTAAAACATCTATCTTTTCATCTCTTGCTTCATATTCTCTAATTTTTCTATCCTCAACATTCTCCTAACATTCTAAGCCCCTATTCTAACTTATTTGGGTGTGCTACCATAAATATGGGTAGGTGTACACATATCATAAATGATTAAAATTTAAAACTGTGATTCCCTACCTGTCAGTAGGACTAGATTCAGCAACTCTTTTTAAATTGACTGAGGAGACGACTTTTTTATTGGGTCCTTCCCCAGCGATCATTTCAAGAAAGAAAAGAGCATCCATATGATATGGTGAGTCAACTAGCATAGCAAACTTTACATGAAGTTTAAACTGGGATGTAAAACCTGCAATTTATTAAGACAAAATTAATACAAACTATGAAGAACATTTTAATTAGGAAACATATTACAAATGCGTCATGTTTTGCCACAAAATGAGCCATAAAAACTAACTATTGACACTAGTGCTATTCCAAATAATAAGTTTGCACCACAGTTGATCTTTCCCAGTTCAACATCAAGCTTCATTCGACAGTGGACCACTTGCAGGCAGGTCCAGCATGGAGTGACACAATGTGTTTGAATCATTTACCAACTACTAGGTTTTTTGGTGCCCCCTGATTACCTTTAAAAGAGCTACCTGCTTATTAAATGAAGAACACAATGTATTCTTCCACTGTCCTTTATTCTGGTACTACTAGTTCCAATGCTTAGGCGTCATCATCAGGTACAAATTATTCAAGTTGTGGTCCATTTATACAATATTCTTGTGAAGGAAGGCGCGGGCAAGAGAGGGGGACTAAGAGCTACCTGCTCTTAGTCTAGTAAGGCACATTGCCTTGTATCTTTTTGTATTTTTTCCAAGAAATAAATAAAAATAATACAAAAACATGTGCCGGTGCTTACAGTACTAAGAATAGATATAGTGTACATTCTTATACAATAAGTTAGTTTCTTGAGTTTCTCCCCGTAAAACCTCACAATAAAAAAATATTTTAAGCACCAAATTCATGAATTACATTATTATGGATCCAGATTTAATTCATGAAGACATTAATGAGAGTAGTGATGATAAAAGTTATTTCTCTGATTTAGACAATAAGTCTTAAGAATTGTTTAGTGAAGATAAAGGTGAGTATCTCAGAAGTCAGAGTTCAGATAAATGCTGCCAATAAAGAGATAAATATTGGATTTACAATGCAATGTTGATTGCAGGTTATTCTGAAAAAGTCATTTATTCTGCCTAAGCAAAGAATGGTAATTGAAAGTGACTTAAAACAAGCTAGTGCCCGGGATGGAGGCAATGCCAGATGTGAAATGTGGGGCAAAGTAAATGGTGATTAATCCAGTGATGGTGCCACAGGGACAAGAAGCACCCAATCCAACAGCCTTGAGTTCCAATAAATTGTGAAAATCATAGCCAGTTTTTTTTGTGCTTGTTATCATAGCATCGGCAAAGAAAACAGCCAATGAAACAAATGCTTAAGCTAAACAAAGAAATTACTACAAAATCACTGATGATGTTTTCAATCTAGAAATACTGGTCAGATGTTCAAGGAGATTAACTTTTGGCATTACCAATGTAATTCTTAATAGAGAACTTATTCATTTGCCTGATATGAAATTGTATAGATCACAAGACTTATTGGGTAGTGAGAAATTAAAACACGGAAATGGTTTATTCAAATTTTTTAAGCTAAATTTGGAGACTCATTAAGTTAGCAACTTCCTCTCTAATACAGTTGCAAGATGGAGAGAACATTAAGCATTTACTTCTGGCCAGAATTAATTTGTTGATGAAACAGTAGCAAATTTCAAGGGATTAACTTCCCTCATTCCTAAAGAAATTGACAAATTGCTGAATCCATATGTGTTAGAAGATTCATCTTTCAGCTATATTTACACTTTTAACCCATATCATGGAAGAATCGTGGCAAGTGAAAAAATTATCAAACCAAACCTAACATTTTCTTCATGGATTTCTCTACATCTTTTTAACAATCTCAGATAAACATGAACTGATGATGGATGAACACACACCACCAAATATTCAAAGATGGATTTCATAAAAGCCTTACCTGGAAAGTAAGCTAAAAAAAAGGTTAATTGTCATCTTAGATGGACACTCATGAGTTGTGGGGAAAATGCTCCACATTTCATGATAAGACAAGGCCGAATAAATTTGAAAAGGGGGCCTATAGGAATGCAGAAAAACATTCTGCTCCTGTATCGGCTTGACAGACATGTAGTTAAAACAATAAGGAAATAGAAGTAGAGCCAGTCTATAGACAGTCAATGCAAGAGTTTGCAGTAGTAATAAAGAAGAGACAAGAGCAAAATGAGATTGTAAATTTAGCAAATAAAATGGGCAATGTAGATAGAGCAGATCTCAATATTGCCACAAACTGTTTCTTGTGTAAGAAATGTTTTTGGAAATGGAGGTTGCCGTCATAAATATCTATATTCTCTAAGTAGAAGGCTACAAGAAGAAGAGTGCAAAGTCACACTAAGCCACCTAAATTGTAGGCAATTACTAACTTCAGAGACTGCAAGATTTCGGATAATAGGGAGAGAAATGGCAGAGGACAAAATTCCCCTTCTGATAAAGAAAAATACTAAACGGCTAACTATGTACATACAGGAGGAAAGAAAACCACATGTACAAGGTATATGCAGGAAGTATGTTCTATCACCGGGCAAAACCCGCAACCAGCAACATGATTTTTGAGGTGGGTGCCAGCCAGCGCTATCAAACAATAGT